>NW_026910922.1:5000-47300 GCF_963854185.1 Sardina pilchardus
AACTTAACCTAAACTCAGGCCCTAAACATAACCTCAGTCGGCCTTAACGCAAGGCGGATTCAATAATACTACACCTAAACCTAAACTTAGGCCCTAAACTTAACCTCAGTCGGACCTAACCAGAACTTACGTTCTCGGACATACGCATAACCTACGCTCTCTTATATAACCTCATGTCAGGACCTAAATACTACAACCTAACCTAAACTTAGGCCCTAAACATAACCTCAGTCTACCTTAACACAAAGCGGATTCTAGAATACTACACCTGAATCTAAACCTAGGCCCAAAACTTAACCTCAACCGGACCTAGCAAGAACTTACGTTCTCTGATATAACCATATCCTACTTTCTCTGATGTAACCTCATATCAGGACTTATATACTACAACTTAACCTAAACTCAGGCCCTAAACATAACCTTAGTCGGCCTTAACACAAAGCGGATTCAATAATACTACGCCTAAACCTGAACTTAGGCCCTAAACTTAACCTCAGTCGGACCTCAACCATAACCTACGCTCTCTTATATGACCTCATATCAGGACTTATTTAAAACTAAGCCTACACCTTAACTTAATTCTAAACTTAACCTCTCACTAGCCCTATGCTTATTGGAGCCTAATTCTCTCCCTCTGACTTTCCTTTTTTCTTAAAACCCATAAAGGTGCCCCAACGGGAATGATTCACAGCTCTTGTGACAAGGCTTAACAAGCGTCGGCCCGCGCACTTTCCTCGGTTCCTCTGCTAACCATGCTTGGAGTAACTCCATGTTTTGGGGAGGACCGTTGTACTTTGACCAAAACCTAACCCTAACCCTAACCCACACCACCAAAAATGAATTGACAAGACACATAATCAACAAAAGAAATTTAATTTTATTGTAGTTCAGCCAGCGGACCCAGTACAAAGGAGAATTTTTATTGGAAAAAACATTGGACACAACAAAAAGTTTAACAAACATTAAATATACAAATTAATCACATAAATACTTACCTGATATCCCTAATACAGTGGAATCATTCAAAAATCTACCTCAGAACACCCTGAGGAAAAGAGACCCGCTTGTGGGCGTGACCAGACACACACACGCACGCAGGCCATAAGAGGGAGCAGAGTGCTCTGGGCCTCAGATGTCCAATGATCCAGTCCAAGAAGACCTGATGAAGGCACAGCTTAGTGCCGAAACGCGTAGTCAACCTAAAAATGGACGACAAAAAAATCCAAATAAGACTCACAAATTAAGAAACACAAAATACTTACCTTGGGTTCCACCTGGAGCGGCCTGTGAGAGGGAGAAACGTCCAGCAGGAGACAGCAAACCGTTCCTATACGAGAGTGATGAAGCCAGTCAGATCATAAAGGCAGCTAGCCGATCAAAGTGACAGTGCATACCATTCCTATAGGAGAATGTGAAGAGCTAACCTAAACTGGTAGCGTACCGTTCTGGGACCCAGGAATATCATAATTCCAATTAGAAAAAAACGTACAAGCAGGGACCGCTTTGCTACCGAGAAACACCATGCTAACTACAATGCTAGTTCTTCTAGCTACAAAAAACACTTTAATTGCTAAATTATAAGCCAAAATTAAACAAACACATATACTTACCTCAACCTAGAGAAAAAATAAGACAATTTACTCCACAAATTAAGACACTAAAAAGACGTAGTGGTGCATGTTTGACGGTGGGGGATGGCATTCAGTAGCTGGCTGTGTGGGCAGGAAGGACCGTGCCCAACCGCGTCTTGGCCTTGCGGCCAACGCCGGAAAAATGTCCCCTAATATAGCCTGTGCCTCCTGCTCCGCAGTCGGCTGCGCTCATCTCTCGCTAACAGGCATGCTAAACTACAACCATTTAATTCCTAAACATTAAGACACACCACCAAAAATGAATTGACAAGACACATAATCAACAAAAGAAATTTAATTTTATTGTAGTTCAGCCAGCGGACCCAGTACAAAGGAGAATTTTTATTGGAAAAAACATTGGACACAACAAAAAGTTTAACAAACATTAAATATACAAATTAATCACATAAATACTTACCTGATATCCCTAATACAGTGGAATCATTCAAAAATCTACCTCAGAACACCCTGAGGAAAAGAGACCCGCTTGTGGGCGTGACCAGACACACACACGCACGCAGGCCATAAGAGGGAGCAGAGTGCTCTGGGCCTCAGATGTCCAATGATCCAGTCCAAGAAGACCTGATGAAGGCACAGCTTAGTGCCGAAACGCGTAGTCAACCTAAAAATGGACGACAAAAAAATCCAAATAAGACTCACAAATTAAGAAACACAAAATACTTACCTTGGGTTCCACCTGGAGCGGCCTGTGAGAGGGAGAAACGTCCAGCAGGAGACAGCAAACCGTTCCTATACGAGAGTGATGAAGCCAGTCAGATCATAAAGGCAGCTAGCCGATCAAAGTGACAGTGCATACCATTCCTATAGGAGAATGTGAAGAGCTAACCTAAACTGGTAGCGTACCGTTCTGGGACCCAGGAATATCATAATTCCAATTAGAAAAAAACGTACAAGCAGGGACCGCTTTGCTACCGAGAAACACCATGCTAACTACAATGCTAGTTCTTCTAGCTACAAAAAACACTTTAATTGCTAAATTATAAGCCAAAATTAAACAAACACATATACTTACCTCAACCTAGAGAAAAAATAAGACAATTTACTCCACAAATTAAGACACTAAAAAGACGTAGTGGTGCATGTTTGACGGTGGGGGATGGCATTCAGTAGCTGGCTGTGTGGGCAGGAAGGACCGTGCCCAACCGCGTCTTGGCCTTGCGGCCAACGCCGGAAAAATGTCCCCTAATATAGCCTGTGCCTCCTGCTCCGCAGTCGGCTGCGCTCATCTCTCGCTAACAGGCATGCTAAACTACAACCATTTAATTCCTAAACATTAAGACACACCACCAAAAATGAATTGACAAGACACATAATCAACAAAAGAAATTTAATTTTATTGTAGTTCAGCCAGCGGACCCAGTACAAAGGAGAATTTTTATTGGAAAAAACATTGGACACAACAAAAAGTTTAACAAACATTAAATATACAAATTAATCACATAAATACTTACCTGATATCCCTAATACAGTGGAATCATTCAAAAATCTACCTCAGAACACCCTGAGGAAAAGAGACCCGCTTGTGGGCGTGACCAGACACACACACGCACGCAGGCCATAAGAGGGAGCAGAGTGCTCTGGGCCTCAGATGTCCAATGATCCAGTCCAAGAAGACCTGATGAAGGCACAGCTTAGTGCCGAAACGCGTAGTCAACCTAAAAATGGACGACAAAAAAATCCAAATAAGACTCACAAATTAAGAAACACAAAATACTTACCTTGGGTTCCACCTGGAGCGGCCTGTGAGAGGGAGAAACGTCCAGCAGGAGACAGCAAACCGTTCCTATACGAGAGTGATGAAGCCAGTCAGATCATAAAGGCAGCTAGCCGATCAAAGTGACAGTGCATACCATTCCTATAGGAGAATGTGAAGAGCTAACCTAAACTGGTAGCGTACCGTTCTGGGACCCAGGAATATCATAATTCCAATTAGAAAAAAACGTACAAGCAGGGACCGCTTTGCTACCGAGAAACACCATGCTAACTACAATGCTAGTTCTTCTAGCTACAAAAAACACTTTAATTGCTAAATTATAAGCCAAAATTAAACAAACACATATACTTACCTCAACCTAGAGAAAAAATAAGACAATTTACTCCACAAATTAAGACACTAAAAAGACGTAGTGGTGCATGTTTGACGGTGGGGGATGGCATTCAGTAGCTGGCTGTGTGGGCAGGAAGGACCGTGCCCAACCGCGTCTTGGCCTTGCGGCCAACGCCGGAAAAATGTCCCCTAATATAGCCTGTGCCTCCTGCTCCGCAGTCGGCTGCGCTCATCTCTCGCTAACAGGCATGCTAAACTACAACCATTTAATTCCTAAACATTAAGACACACCACCAAAAATGAATTGACAAGACACATAATCAACAAAAGAAATTTAATTTTATTGTAGTTCAGCCAGCGGACCCAGTACAAAGGAGAATTTTTATTGGAAAAAACATTGGACACAACAAAAAGTTTAACAAACATTAAATATACAAATTAATCACATAAATACTTACCTGATATCCCTAATACAGTGGAATCATTCAAAAATCTACCTCAGAACACCCTGAGGAAAAGAGACCCGCTTGTGGGCGTGACCAGACACACACACGCACGCAGGCCATAAGAGGGAGCAGAGTGCTCTGGGCCTCAGATGTCCAATGATCCAGTCCAAGAAGACCTGATGAAGGCACAGCTTAGTGCCGAAACGCGTAGTCAACCTAAAAATGGACGACAAAAAAATCCAAATAAGACTCACAAATTAAGAAACACAAAATACTTACCTTGGGTTCCACCTGGAGCGGCCTGTGAGAGGGAGAAACGTCCAGCAGGAGACAGCAAACCGTTCCTATACGAGAGTGATGAAGCCAGTCAGATCATAAAGGCAGCTAGCCGATCAAAGTGACAGTGCATACCATTCCTATAGGAGAATGTGAAGAGCTAACCTAAACTGGTAGCGTACCGTTCTGGGACCCAGGAATATCATAATTCCAATTAGAAAAAAACGTACAAGCAGGGACCGCTTTGCTACCGAGAAACACCATGCTAACTACAATGCTAGTTCTTCTAGCTACAAAAAACACTTTAATTGCTAAATTATAAGCCAAAATTAAACAAACACATATACTTACCTCAACCTAGAGAAAAAATAAGACAATTTACTCCACAAATTAAGACACTAAAAAGACGTAGTGGTGCATGTTTGACGGTGGGGGATGGCATTCAGTAGCTGGCTGTGTGGGCAGGAAGGACCGTGCCCAACCGCGTCTTGGCCTTGCGGCCAACGCCGGAAAAATGTCCCCTAACCCTAACCCTAACCCTAACCCTAACCCTAACCCTAACCCTAAACCCTAAACCCTAACCCTAACCCTAACCCTAAACCCTAACCCTAACCCCTAAACCCTAACCCTAACCCTAACCCTAACCCTAACCCTAACCCTAACCCTAACCCTAACAACCCTTACCTCCTTAAGACCCTTCTTAGCCCAATTCTCTTACCAATTATTTCTGAACTGTTAAGAAAGCTCTAAGAGTACCTCACCTCGCACCCAACGACCTTGACCGTACATAAAAACACCCACCCTTCATCCTTTTCCCCTTCAATTATTTAACTATTAGCTCTTCTCAGGAATTAGACTCGATCTTAACTCTCAAAACTCCAAACCCGAGACAAAACCCCAATTCTACTTAATAACAACAGCCCCTCAAACAACAACAATAACAAACCATTGGACTTTAATAAAATGATCAGATACATAATTAAAACGGCAAGCGCTGACCATCCTTTCAACTCCAAACTCTCAACTGTGCTTCAAACCTAGGCTCATGCTTCTTACTCCCCTTGGGAGTAATAGTTTAGCTCAATTGGACATGGGACACACGCCAGGGTTTGATCAACCCATGGCGGAGCCGCCTCAGAGGAGGGTGTCTAGTGATTAAAGGCCTGAAACACCCGTTGATCCTGAGGTACACTACTGATGATGTGTCCTAAAATTCCTTCTATGGATCGGAAGGCCCTCGCCTGTGATTCTGTGGAAATAGGACTCTGTTTTATAAACCACATCCTTGTGTAACCAATAGCACTCTCAACAAAACTCATGTTCTCTGATATAACCATAACCTATTTTCTCTGATATAACCTCATTTCAGGACCTAAATACTACAACTGAACCTAAACTTAGGCCCTAAACATAACCTCAGTCGACCTTAACACAAAGTGGACTCTATAATACTACACCTGAACCTAAACCTAGGCCCTAAACTTAACCTCAGCCGGACCTAACCAAAACTTACTTTCTCTGATATGACCATGACCTACGTTCTTCGATGTAACCTTATATTAGGACCTAAATACTATAACTTAACCTAAACTTAAGCCCTAAACATAACCTCAGTGGACCTTAACACAAAGCGGATTCAATAATACTACACCTGAACCTAAACCTAAACCCTAAACTTAACCTCAGCTGGACTTAACCAGAACTTACATTCTCTTATATAACCATATCCTACTTTCTCTGATGTAACCTCATATCAGGACTTATATACTACAACTTAACCTAAACTTAGGCCCTAAACATAACCCCAGTCGGCCTTAACACAAAGCGGATTCAATAATACTACACCTGAACCTAAACCTAGGCCCTAAATTTAACCTCAGTCGGACCTAACCGGAACTTACGTTCTCGGATATAACCATGACCTACGTTCTCTGATGTAACCTCATACCGGGACCTAAATACTACAACTTAACCTAAACTTAGGCCTTAAACGTAATCTCCGTCGGCCCGAACACAAAACGGATTTAATAATACTACACCTGAACCTAAACCTAGGCCCTAAACTTAACCTCAGTCGGACCTAACCAGAACTTAGGTCCTCTGACACAACAATAACCTATGTTCTCATATGTAACCTCATGTCAGGACCTAAATACTACAACCTAACCTAAACTTAGGCCCTAAACATAACCTCAGTCTACCTTAACACAAAGCGGATTCTAGAATACTACACCTGAATCTAAACCTAGGCCCTAAACTTAACCTCAACCGGACCTAGCAAGAACTTACGTTCTCTGATATAACCATATCCTACTTTCTCTGATGTAACCTCATATCAGGACTTATATACTACAACTTAACCTAAACTCAGGCCCTAAACATAACCTTAGTCGGCCTTAACACAAAGCGGATTCAATAATACTACGCCTAAACCTGAACTTAGGCCCTAAACTTAACCTCAGTCGGACCTCAACCATAACCTACGCTCTCTTATATGACCTCATATCAGGACTTATTTAAAACTAAGCCTACACCTTAACTTAATTCTAAACTTAACCTCTCACTAGCCCTATGCTTATTGGAGCCTAATTCTCTCCCTCTGACTTTCCTTTTTTCTTAAAACCCATAAAGGTACCCCAACGGGAATGATTCACAGCTCTTGTGACAAGGCTTAACAAGCGTCGGCCCGCGCACTTTCCTCGGTTCCTCTGCTAACCATGCTTGGAGTAACTCCATGTTTTGGGGAGGACCGTTGTACTTTGACCAAAACCTAACCCTAACCCTAACCCTAACCCTAACCCTAACCCTAACATCTAACCCTTACCCTAACCTTAACCCTTACCTTAACCCATACCCATACCTTTCCCTAAACTTAACCCTCTCCCTGGGTTACTGAATTAGAGTATAAACCCAGATACTCACCTCCTTTGTCTGAGATCCGTTTGGAGATCTGCCCCTTCGGCCACCTGCAAAAGGAGAGTGACAGAGAACACATATTAGAGAAATAAAAGGTACACTTACCTGACCACTTCGAGGCTGTCCTCAGATTTGTGTGCCAGTGCATTCCGGCTACTTTCAGTAGCTGGAGCAATTTCCCCTAACCTAACCCTAACCCCTAACCCTAACCCTAACCCCTAACCCCTAACCCTAACCCTAACCCTAACCCTAACCCTAACCCTAACCCTGACCCTAACCTTAACCCTGACCCCAACCCGCTCGCCCGCTGGGGGTACCTTTGCAGCAGCCGGGCATAAATTATTTTCCCCTAACCCTAACCCTAACCCTAACCCTAACCCTAACCCTAGTCAAAGGACTAAACAACAATATGATTCTAAAAAATAATCTACAGCATCCTAACAACAACTACAACACCATGTACAGGACTATGCTAACCATCTATTTTGGAGAGACATTTCTTTAATCATACGACATAAAGCTAAGCAATGAACAACATGACAACACAAAATAAACACACACACACACACAATGGATTCAACAGATTTTATTTCATCATGGACACACATAACAAAGAACAACATTTCAAATTATAAACACATATTAATTTACAGACTACATATGAGATGGATTTAGCTAGGTGCGCAGGAAGGGATGGACCGTGCCATTTCTCCTGACTGGGCTGGGTTCTTTAATGGGGGCGAACATCCTAACCTAACCCCAATTCCTAAACCTAACCCCATACCACATCCCCTGACCTTACCCCAGCCCTAAACCTAACCCCAACCACGACCCCTATTCATTTCGCCCTCAGGCGAGGCCCATGCAACGGTCAGGAATACATTTATAAACCCCTACCCGGCCTGTTCTCCTCCCGCCTGTGTACTTTTGGCTTGTTCCACTCACTCATACACAAACATAACATAAACAATTACTTACCTTCACCTATTGAACACATAAATATTTACAACATGGACATCATTCATCAATCACTTACCTGGATACTGGAACATCGAGGAGGGGAGGAGTCTTGTGAGAGAATCTATAAAAGGGGAAAGCAACCAGTGCCTCTTCCCCAGTTCATCATTCTTCAGCTGTTAGGGCACAGCTCAGCAGATCATTTTCAAAGACACGTGCACTCAGACAAGCCTAGCCTGATGAAGGTACATCATAACCGAAACGTCGCGATCAGGCTTGTCATCAGAAGGCTAATTAGCCATTATTATAAAAACAAATAAATATTCAGAAGGCTGCTAAGCCACATGTCATCAACCAGTTTCCAGAGGTTCAAAAACACAACACACAAACACATTACACTTGAAAAAAACATACTTACCACACCTGCAAAAAAGCATAAAGTTACACAACAACAACAAATACACACAGAAGATTACACCTGAAAAAACATACTTACCACACCTGCAAAAAACATAAAGTTACACAACAACGACAACAAATACACACAGAAGATATTGTCAAACCGAAATATGATGGGACACATTGGAGAAAATAAAACTATGAATTGGAATTAATTTAATCAAACATGCTAATCCTGGCCCTTCGTGCTAAGTCTAACAAAGACGTGCTAACTCCAGCTAGACGTGTGGTGCTAGCAAGAGACCCACTATTATTCACCTATTTAAAATCAAAGGACTAAACAACAATATGATTCTAAAAAATAATCTACAGCATCCTAACAACAACTACAACACCATGTACAGGACTATGCTAACCATCTATTTTGGAGAGACATTTCTTTAATCATACGACATAAAGCTAAGCAATGAACAACATGACAACACAAAATAAACACACACACACACACAATGGATTCAACAGATTTTATTTCATCATGGACACACATAACAAAGAACAACATTTCAAATTATAAACACATATTAATTTACAGACTACATATGAGATGGATTTAGCTAGGTGCGCAGGAAGGGATGGACCGTGCCATTTCTCCTGACTGGGCTGGGTTCTTTAATGGGGGCGAACATCCTAACCTAACCCCAATTCCTAAACCTAACCCCATACCACATCCCCTGACCTTACCCCAGCCCTAAACCTAACCCCAACCACGACCCCTATTCATTTCGCCCTCAGGCGAGGCCCATGCAACGGTCAGGAATACATTTATAAACCCCTACCCGGCCTGTTCTCCTCCCGCCTGTGTACTTTTGGCTTGTTCCACTCACTCATACACAAACATAACATAAACAATTACTTACCTTCACCTATTGAACACATAAATATTTACAACATGGACATCATTCATCAATCACTTACCTGGATACTGGAACATCGAGGAGGGGAGGAGTCTTGTGAGAGAATCTATAAAAGGGGAAAGCAACCAGTGCCTCTTCCCCAGTTCATCATTCTTCAGCTGTTAGGGCACAGCTCAGCAGATCATTTTCAAAGACACGTGCACTCAGACAAGCCTAGCCTGATGAAGGTACATCATAACCGAAACGTCGCGATCAGGCTTGTCATCAGAAGGCTAATTAGCCATTATTATAAAAACAAATAAATATTCAGAAGGCTGCTAAGCCACATGTCATCAACCAGTTTCCAGAGGTTCAAAAACACAACACACAAACACATTACACTTGAAAAAAACATACTTACCACACCTGCAAAAAAGCATAAAGTTACACAACAACAACAAATACACACAGAAGATTACACCTGAAAAAACATACTTACCACACCTGCAAAAAACATAAAGTTACACAACAACGACAACAAATACACACAGAAGATATTGTCAAACCGAAATATGATGGGACACATTGGAGAAAATAAAACTATGAATTGGAATTAATTTAATCAAACATGCTAATCCTGGCCCTTCGTGCTAAGTCTAACAAAGACGTGCTAACTCCAGCTAGACGTGTGGTGCTAGCAAGAGACCCACTATTATTCACCTATTTAAAATCAAAGGACTAAACAACAATATGATTCTAAAAAATAATCTACAGCATCCTAACAACAACTACAACACCATGTACAGGACTATGCTAACCATCTATTTTGGAGAGACATTTCTTTAATCATACGACATAAAGCTAAGCAATGAACAACATGACAACACAAAATAAACACACACACACACACAATGGATTCAACAGATTTTATTTCATCATGGACACACATAACAAAGAACAACATTTCAAATTATAAACACATATTAATTTACAGACTACATATGAGATGGATTTAGCTAGGTGCGCAGGAAGGGATGGACCGTGCCATTTCTCCTGACTGGGCTGGGTTCTTTAATGGGGGCGAACATCCTAACCTAACCCCAATTCCTAAACCTAACCCCATACCACATCCCCTGACCTTACCCCAGCCCTAAACCTAACCCCAACCACGACCCCTATTCATTTCGCCCTCAGGCGAGGCCCATGCAACGGTCAGGAATACATTTATAAACCCCTACCCGGCCTGTTCTCCTCCCGCCTGTGTACTTTTGGCTTGTTCCACTCACTCATACACAAACATAACATAAACAATTACTTACCTTCACCTATTGAACACATAAATATTTACAACATGGACATCATTCATCAATCACTTACCTGGATACTGGAACATCGAGGAGGGGAGGAGTCTTGTGAGAGAATCTATAAAAGGGGAAAGCAACCAGTGCCTCTTCCCCAGTTCATCATTCTTCAGCTGTTAGGGCACAGCTCAGCAGATCATTTTCAAAGACACGTGCACTCAGACAAGCCTAGCCTGATGAAGGTACATCATAACCGAAACGTCGCGATCAGGCTTGTCATCAGAAGGCTAATTAGCCATTATTATAAAAACAAATAAATATTCAGAAGGCTGCTAAGCCACATGTCATCAACCAGTTTCCAGAGGTTCAAAAACACAACACACAAACACATTACACTTGAAAAAAACATACTTACCACACCTGCAAAAAAGCATAAAGTTACACAACAACAACAAATACACACAGAAGATTACACCTGAAAAAACATACTTACCACACCTGCAAAAAACATAAAGTTACACAACAACGACAACAAATACACACAGAAGATATTGTCAAACCGAAATATGATGGGACACATTGGAGAAAATAAAACTATGAATTGGAATTAATTTAATCAAACATGCTAATCCTGGCCCTTCGTGCTAAGTCTAACAAAGACGTGCTAACTCCAGCTAGACGTGTGGTGCTAGCAAGAGACCCACTATTATTCACCTATTTAAAATCAAAGGACTAAACAACAATATGATTCTAAAAAATAATCTACAGCATCCTAACAACAACTACAACACCATGTACAGGACTATGCTAACCATCTATTTTGGAGAGACATTTCTTTAATCATACGACATAAAGCTAAGCAATGAACAACATGACAACACAAAATAAACACACACACACACACAATGGATTCAACAGATTTTATTTCATCATGGACACACATAACAAAGAACAACATTTCAAATTATAAACACATATTAATTTACAGACTACATATGAGATGGATTTAGCTAGGTGCGCAGGAAGGGATGGACCGTGCCATTTCTCCTGACTGGGCTGGGTTCTTTAATGGGGGCGAACATCCTAACCTAACCCCAATTCCTAAACCTAACCCCATACCACATCCCCTGACCTTACCCCAGCCCTAAACCTAACCCCAACCACGACCCCTATTCATTTCGCCCTCAGGCGAGGCCCATGCAACGGTCAGGAATACATTTATAAACCCCTACCCGGCCTGTTCTCCTCCCGCCTGTGTACTTTTGGCTTGTTCCACTCACTCATACACAAACATAACATAAACAATTACTTACCTTCACCTATTGAACACATAAATATTTACAACATGGACATCATTCATCAATCACTTACCTGGATACTGGAACATCGAGGAGGGGAGGAGTCTTGTGAGAGAATCTATAAAAGGGGAAAGCAACCAGTGCCTCTTCCCCAGTTCATCATTCTTCAGCTGTTAGGGCACAGCTCAGCAGATCATTTTCAAAGACACGTGCACTCAGACAAGCCTAGCCTGATGAAGGTACATCATAACCGAAACGTCGCGATCAGGCTTGTCATCAGAAGGCTAATTAGCCATTATTATAAAAACAAATAAATATTCAGAAGGCTGCTAAGCCACATGTCATCAACCAGTTTCCAGAGGTTCAAAAACACAACACACAAACACATTACACTTGAAAAAAACATACTTACCACACCTGCAAAAAAGCATAAAGTTACACAACAACAACAAATACACACAGAAGATTACACCTGAAAAAACATACTTACCACACCTGCAAAAAACATAAAGTTACACAACAACGACAACAAATACACACAGAAGATATTGTCAAACCGAAATATGATGGGACACATTGGAGAAAATAAAACTATGAATTGGAATTAATTTAATCAAACATGCTAATCCTGGCCCTTCGTGCTAAGTCTAACAAAGACGTGCTAACTCCAGCTAGACGTGTGGTGCTAGCAAGAGACCCACTATTATTCACCTATTTAAAATCAAAGGACTAAACAACAATATGATTCTAAAAAATAATCTACAGCATCCTAACAACAACTACAACACCATGTACAGGACTATGCTAACCATCTATTTTGGAGAGACATTTCTTTAATCATACGACATAAAGCTAAGCAATGAACAACATGACAACACAAAATAAACACACACACACACACAATGGATTCAACAGATTTTATTTCATCATGGACACACATAACAAAGAACAACATTTCAAATTATAAACACATATTAATTTACAGACTACATATGAGATGGATTTAGCTAGGTGCGCAGGAAGGGATGGACCGTGCCATTTCTCCTGACTGGGCTGGGTTCTTTAATGGGGGCGAACATCCTAACCTAACCCCAATTCCTAAACCTAACCCCATACCACATCCCCTGACCTTACCCCAGCCCTAAACCTAACCCCAACCACGACCCCTATTCATTTCGCCCTCAGGCGAGGCCCATGCAACGGTCAGGAATACATTTATAAACCCCTACCCGGCCTGTTCTCCTCCCGCCTGTGTACTTTTGGCTTGTTCCACTCACTCATACACAAACATAACATAAACAATTACTTACCTTCACCTATTGAACACATAAATATTTACAACATGGACATCATTCATCAATCACTTACCTGGATACTGGAACATCGAGGAGGGGAGGAGTCTTGTGAGAGAATCTATAAAAGGGGAAAGCAACCAGTGCCTCTTCCCCAGTTCATCATTCTTCAGCTGTTAGGGCACAGCTCAGCAGATCATTTTCAAAGACACGTGCACTCAGACAAGCCTAGCCTGATGAAGGTACATCATAACCGAAACGTCGCGATCAGGCTTGTCATCAGAAGGCTAATTAGCCATTATTATAAAAACAAATAAATATTCAGAAGGCTGCTAAGCCACATGTCATCAACCAGTTTCCAGAGGTTCAAAAACACAACACACAAACACATTACACTTGAAAAAAACATACTTACCACACCTGCAAAAAAGCATAAAGTTACACAACAACAACAAATACACACAGAAGATTACACCTGAAAAAACATACTTACCACACCTGCAAAAAACATAAAGTTACACAACAACGACAACAAATACACACAGAAGATATTGTCAAACCGAAATATGATGGGACACATTGGAGAAAATAAAACTATGAATTGGAATTAATTTAATCAAACATGCTAATCCTGGCCCTTCGTGCTAAGTCTAACAAAGACGTGCTAACTCCAGCTAGACGTGTGGTGCTAGCAAGAGACCCACTATTATTCACCTATTTAAAATCAAAGGACTAAACAACAATATGATTCTAAAAAATAATCTACAGCATCCTAACAACAACTACAACACCATGTACAGGACTATGCTAACCATCTATTTTGGAGAGACATTTCTTTAATCATACGACATAAAGCTAAGCAATGAACAACATGACAACACAAAATAAACACACACACACACACAATGGATTCAACAGATTTTATTTCATCATGGACACACATAACAAAGAACAACATTTCAAATTATAAACACATATTAATTTACAGACTACATATGAGATGGATTTAGCTAGGTGCGCAGGAAGGGATGGACCGTGCCATTTCTCCTGACTGGGCTGGGTTCTTTAATGGGGGCGAACATCCTAACCTAACCCCAATTCCTAAACCTAACCCCATACCACATCCCCTGACCTTACCCCAGCCCTAAACCTAACCCCAACCACGACCCCTATTCATTTCGCCCTCAGGCGAGGCCCATGCAACGGTCAGGAATACATTTATAAACCCCTACCCGGCCTGTTCTCCTCCCGCCTGTGTACTTTTGGCTTGTTCCACTCACTCATACACAAACATAACATAAACAATTACTTACCTTCACCTATTGAACACATAAATATTTACAACATGGACATCATTCATCAATCACTTACCTGGATACTGGAACATCGAGGAGGGGAGGAGTCTTGTGAGAGAATCTATAAAAGGGGAAAGCAACCAGTGCCTCTTCCCCAGTTCATCATTCTTCAGCTGTTAGGGCACAGCTCAGCAGATCATTTTCAAAGACACGTGCACTCAGACAAGCCTAGCCTGATGAAGGTACATCATAACCGAAACGTCGCGATCAGGCTTGTCATCAGAAGGCTAATTAGCCATTATTATAAAAACAAATAAATATTCAGAAGGCTGCTAAGCCACATGTCATCAACCAGTTTCCAGAGGTTCAAAAACACAACACACAAACACATTACACTTGAAAAAAACATACTTACCACACCTGCAAAAAAGCATAAAGTTACACAACAACAACAAATACACACAGAAGATTACACCTGAAAAAACATACTTACCACACCTGCAAAAAACATAAAGTTACACAACAACGACAACAAATACACACAGAAGATATTGTCAAACCGAAATATGATGGGACACATTGGAGAAAATAAAACTATGAATTGGAATTAATTTAATCAAACATGCTAATCCTGGCCCTTCGTGCTAAGTCTAACAAAGACGTGCTAACTCCAGCTAGACGTGTGGTGCTAGCAAGAGACCCACTATTATTCACCTATTTAAAATCAAAGGACTAAACAACAATATGATTCTAAAAAATAATCTACAGCATCCTAACAACAACTACAACACCATGTACAGGACTATGCTAACCATCTATTTTGGAGAGACATTTCTTTAATCATACGACATAAAGCTAAGCAATGAACAACATGACAACACAAAATAAACACACACACACACACAATGGATTCAACAGATTTTATTTCATCATGGACACACATAACAAAGAACAACATTTCAAATTATAAACACATATTAATTTACAGACTACATATGAGATGGATTTAGCTAGGTGCGCAGGAAGGGATGGACCGTGCCATTTCTCCTGACTGGGCTGGGTTCTTTAATGGGGGCGAACATCCTAACCTAACCCCAATTCCTAAACCTAACCCCATACCACATCCCCTGACCTTACCCCAGCCCTAAACCTAACCCCAACCACGACCCCTATTCATTTCGCCCTCAGGCGAGGCCCATGCAACGGTCAGGAATACATTTATAAACCCCTACCCGGCCTGTTCTCCTCCCGCCTGTGTACTTTTGGCTTGTTCCACTCACTCATACACAAACATAACATAAACAATTACTTACCTTCACCTATTGAACACATAAATATTTACAACATGGACATCATTCATCAATCACTTACCTGGATACTGGAACATCGAGGAGGGGAGGAGTCTTGTGAGAGAATCTATAAAAGGGGAAAGCAACCAGTGCCTCTTCCCCAGTTCATCATTCTTCAGCTGTTAGGGCACAGCTCAGCAGATCATTTTCAAAGACACGTGCACTCAGACAAGCCTAGCCTGATGAAGGTACATCATAACCGAAACGTCGCGATCAGGCTTGTCATCAGAAGGCTAATTAGCCATTATTATAAAAACAAATAAATATTCAGAAGGCTGCTAAGCCACATGTCATCAACCAGTTTCCAGAGGTTCAAAAACACAACACACAAACACATTACACTTGAAAAAAACATACTTACCACACCTGCAAAAAAGCATAAAGTTACACAACAACAACAAATACACACAGAAGATTACACCTGAAAAAACATACTTACCACACCTGCAAAAAACATAAAGTTACACAACAACGACAACAAATACACACAGAAGATATTGTCAAACCGAAATATGATGGGACACATTGGAGAAAATAAAACTATGAATTGGAATTAATTTAATCAAACATGCTAATCCTGGCCCTTCGTGCTAAGTCTAACAAAGACGTGCTAACTCCAGCTAGACGTGTGGTGCTAGCAAGAGACCCACTATTATTCACCTATTTAAAATCAAAGGACTAAACAACAATATGATTCTAAAAAATAATCTACAGCATCCTAACAACAACTACAACACCATGTACAGGACTATGCTAACCATCTATTTTGGAGAGACATTTCTTTAATCATACGACATAAAGCTAAGCAATGAACAACATGACAACACAAAATAAACACACACACACACACAATGGATTCAACAGATTTTATTTCATCATGGACACACATAACAAAGAACAACATTTCAAATTATAAACACATATTAATTTACAGACTACATATGAGATGGATTTAGCTAGGTGCGCAGGAAGGGATGGACCGTGCCATTTCTCCTGACTGGGCTGGGTTCTTTAATGGGGGCGAACATCCTAACCTAACCCCAATTCCTAAACCTAACCCCATACCACATCCCCTGACCTTACCCCAGCCCTAAACCTAACCCCAACCACGACCCCTATTCATTTCGCCCTCAGGCGAGGCCCATGCAACGGTCAGGAATACATTTATAAACCCCTACCCGGCCTGTTCTCCTCCCGCCTGTGTACTTTTGGCTTGTTCCACTCACTCATACACAAACATAACATAAACAATTACTTACCTTCACCTATTGAACACATAAATATTTACAACATGGACATCATTCATCAATCACTTACCTGGATACTGGAACATCGAGGAGGGGAGGAGTCTTGTGAGAGAATCTATAAAAGGGGAAAGCAACCAGTGCCTCTTCCCCAGTTCATCATTCTTCAGCTGTTAGGGCACAGCTCAGCAGATCATTTTCAAAGACACGTGCACTCAGACAAGCCTAGCCTGATGAAGGTACATCATAACCGAAACGTCGCGATCAGGCTTGTCATCAGAAGGCTAATTAGCCATTATTATAAAAACAAATAAATATTCAGAAGGCTGCTAAGCCACATGTCATCAACCAGTTTCCAGAGGTTCAAAAACACAACACACAAACACATTACACTTGAAAAAAACATACTTACCACACCTGCAAAAAAGCATAAAGTTACACAACAACAACAAATACACACAGAAGATTACACCTGAAAAAACATACTTACCACACCTGCAAAAAACATAAAGTTACACAACAACGACAACAAATACACACAGAAGATATTGTCAAACCGAAATATGATGGGACACATTGGAGAAAATAAAACTATGAATTGGAATTAATTTAATCAAACATGCTAATCCTGGCCCTTCGTGCTAAGTCTAACAAAGACGTGCTAACTCCAGCTAGACGTGTGGTGCTAGCAAGAGACCCACTATTATTCACCTATTTAAAATCAAAGGACTAAACAACAATATGATTCTAAAAAATAATCTACAGCATCCTAACAACAACTACAACACCATGTACAGGACTATGCTAACCATCTATTTTGGAGAGACATTTCTTTAATCATACGACATAAAGCTAAGCAATGAACAACATGACAACACAAAATAAACACACACACACACACAATGGATTCAACAGATTTTATTTCATCATGGACACACATAACAAAGAACAACATTTCAAATTATAAACACATATTAATTTACAGACTACATATGAGATGGATTTAGCTAGGTGCGCAGGAAGGGATGGACCGTGCCATTTCTCCTGACTGGGCTGGGTTCTTTAATGGGGGCGAACATCCTAACCTAACCCCAATTCCTAAACCTAACCCCATACCACATCCCCTGACCTTACCCCAGCCCTAAACCTAACCCCAACCACGACCCCTATTCATTTCGCCCTCAGGCGAGGCCCATGCAACGGTCAGGAATACATTTATAAACCCCTACCCGGCCTGTTCTCCTCCCGCCTGTGTACTTTTGGCTTGTTCCACTCACTCATACACAAACATAACATAAACAATTACTTACCTTCACCTATTGAACACATAAATATTTACAACATGGACATCATTCATCAATCACTTACCTGGATACTGGAACATCGAGGAGGGGAGGAGTCTTGTGAGAGAATCTATAAAAGGGGAAAGCAACCAGTGCCTCTTCCCCAGTTCATCATTCTTCAGCTGTTAGGGCACAGCTCAGCAGATCATTTTCAAAGACACGTGCACTCAGACAAGCCTAGCCTGATGAAGGTACATCATAACCGAAACGTCGCGATCAGGCTTGTCATCAGAAGGCTAATTAGCCATTATTATAAAAACAAATAAATATTCAGAAGGCTGCTAAGCCACATGTCATCAACCAGTTTCCAGAGGTTCAAAAACACAACACACAAACACATTACACTTGAAAAAAACATACTTACCACACCTGCAAAAAAGCATAAAGTTACACAACAACAACAAATACACACAGAAGATTACACCTGAAAAAACATACTTACCACACCTGCAAAAAACATAAAGTTACACAACAACGACAACAAATACACACAGAAGATATTGTCAAACCGAAATATGATGGGACACATTGGAGAAAATAAAACTATGAATTGGAATTAATTTAATCAAACATGCTAATCCTGGCCCTTCGTGCTAAGTCTAACAAAGACGTGCTAACTCCAGCTAGACGTGTGGTGCTAGCAAGAGACCCACTATTATTCACCTATTTAAAATCAAAGGACTAAACAACAATATGATTCTAAAAAATAATCTACAGCATCCTAACAACAACTACAACACCATGTACAGGACTATGCTAACCATCTATTTTGGAGAGACATTTCTTTAATCATACGACATAAAGCTAAGCAATGAACAACATGACAACACAAAATAAACACACACACACACACAATGGATTCAACAGATTTTATTTCATCATGGACACACATAACAAAGAACAACATTTCAAATTATAAACACATATTAATTTACAGACTACATATGAGATGGATTTAGCTAGGTGCGCAGGAAGGGATGGACCGTGCCATTTCTCCTGACTGGGCTGGGTTCTTTAATGGGGGCGAACATCCTAACCTAACCCCAATTCCTAAACCTAACCCCATACCACATCCCCTGACCTTACCCCAGCCCTAAACCTAACCCCAACCACGACCCCTATTCATTTCGCCCTCAGGCGAGGCCCATGCAACGGTCAGGAATACATTTATAAACCCCTAACCCTAACCCTAACCCTAACCCTAACAATTTGTCTATCATGGGTCTTCAAGCAGGGTCGCATTGGTCTGAAGGCCAGAGACTAGCTAGGGAGAGACACTGGATTAAGAAATTGAACACAATTTATCCGAATGGTCTCAACCACAAGCTTTAGAAAAATAGAGAGAATTCATACAGGAATATACAGGTGGCCTGAATAGGTTTCTCCTGCAAGAGGGTTGCATATATGAAACAGACAGGATTGCAGATGCAGGAGAGATCTAGGATGGTCACCTGTATAAAAGAGAGAGAAAAACATTTTAATATACATACAGGAGAACTATTTTTAAACCTTAGTTAAAAACATATACTTACCATATATCCGGTGTTACCAGCTTCAGGGGATGTCTGAGGACTAACATTATACTGTGGTTCATCTAACCCTTATCCTAACCTTAACCCCAACCCCAAACTTTGGGTTACTAACATCTAACCCTAACCTTAACCCTTACCCTAACCTTAACCCACACCCATACCTTTCCCTAACCTTAACCCTTTCCCTAACCCATACCCATACCTTTCCCTAACCTTAACCCTTTCCCTGGGTTACTGAACCACGGTAGAAACTCAGATACTCACCTCCTTCTTTGCCTGAGATCCACCTGGAGATCTGCCTCTTCTGGCACCTGCAATAGGAGAGTGACAGAGTTATTCACATATTAGAGAGAATTAAACATACACTAACCTGACAAACTCGAGGTTGCTCTAAGGTTTGTGCGCCAGTGCATTCTGGCTACTTCTTAGTGGCTGGAGTTTTATTTCCCCTAACCTAACCGGAACGGAATATTTTTACACCTCTGATATACCATTTTATCCAACACACACCCCCCCTCGTCACTCAGCTCTGGGTGGGGAGCGAGGAGGGGGTGTGTGAGATAAGCCCAGACAGGCTTAGGGGATGTCTCGCCCAGACAGGCTTGCTCCTCCTCTCCTCACTCTTCCTCCTTTGCCCTTTTCCATACCATTTTTTCCAACACTAACCCTGAACTTAACCCTACTCCCTACCTCCCCCTGCCTCAATACTACACCTAAACCTAAACTCAGGCCCCAGCCGTACCTCCATTTGCCCTTAACATGAAGCGGTTGCGACAGGAGTACACCTAAACCTAAGCTTAGGCCCTAAACTTAACCCCAGTCGGACCTAATTTGACCCCACGCTCTTGGATGTAACTGTAACCTACCTTCTCGATTTCATCCTCATTTTAGGACCTCAATACCACACCTGAACCTAAACCCAGGCCCTAAACATAACCTTAGTCGTCCTTAATGCAAAGCGCCTTCAATAATGTTACACCTGAACCTATGTCTAGGCCCTAAACTTAACCCCAGTCGGATCTCGCCGGACCTCACCTTCTCTGATACAACCGAGACCTATGTTTTCTGATGTAACCTCATATCAGGACCTTAGTATTACACCTAAAACCTGAACCCAAACCCTAAACATAACCCCAGTCGTCTTTAACACAAAACAGTCTGAATAATAATAAATGCACACACCTACCTAACTTCCTAACCCTAACCCTAAACATAACCCCAGTCGTCTTTAACACAAAACAGTCTGAATAATAATAATATTACACCTGAACCTAACACCTAGGCCCTAAAACTTAACCCTAGTCGACCCTACTCAGACCCCACACCCTCGGATGTAGCCATAACTTACGTTCTCGATTACATCCTCACATTGGGACCTCAATGGTACACCTGATCCTAAACCCAGGCCCTAAAACATAACCTCAGTTGTCTCTAACACAAAGCGGTTTCAATAATGTTACACCTACACCTAAGCCTAGGCCCTAAACTTAACCCCAGTCGGATTTCGCCAGGCCTTACTTTCTCTGATGTAACCGGGACCTACGTTCTCTGATGTTACCTCCTATTTTATCCTCCTATACTACCCCTAAACCTAAACTCAAGCCCCAAATTTAACCCCAGGTTTCCTCAACATTAAGCGGTTACGATAATATTACACATAAACCTGAGCCTAGGCCCTTAACTTGACCCCAGTTTGACATAACCGGACCCCACGTGAAACCCGCCCAAGCTCAGAGTCGGATCTGAGCTCACTGGTATGCCGTGGACAGCTTGGCTGCCACGAAGAGGTTTTCTCTACAGCCACTGGTTTGCTCTCCTGATCTAGACTGTGCTGGTTTCTCTCACCTAAAGCTTAACCTTAGTCAAGCCTAACCAGGCTTCAGACAACCCATCCACACTCAGAGTCTGGTCTTACTGGCTGCCGTGGACAGCTTGGCTGCCACGAAGAGGGTCTCTCTGCTAGCACCGGTTTGTCTTATCGGATCTGAGGGGAACATACTAATCTGACTCACACTTTATGTCAGACGGTCTTGGCCAGACCTCAAGTTCTCTGATGTTACCATAACCTACGCTTCCGGACAATAACACTATACCAGGCCCTGGCTACTACAACTTAGCCTAAATACAGGCCCCAAATGGTAACCCCAGCCTACTCAAAACGGATCCTACACCTTAACTTAGTCCTAAACTTAACCTTGTACTAATTTTACACCCATTGAAGTTTAGGACTCTCCCTCTAACCTTTTCTTCCTTCTTAAACTCACAAAGGTACCTAAAAAGGGAATAACTCAAACAGTCTGGTGAGAACGTTTAACATGCGCCGGCCCGTGCATTTTTCCTCGGTTCCTCTATTAACCTTGCTTGGGAAACCTTGTATTGGGGAGGACCGTTGTACTTTCACCAAAACCTAACCCTAACCCTAACCCTAACCCTAACCCTAACCCTAACCCCACTCCAGTACCCACCCTCCCTCTTCCCAAACCCCCTAGGGCCTCCCTGCAGCCTTCCACCCCTTCAGAGCCACCTCCCACTGGCTCCCTCAACCCCTGCACCACCCCCCCTAGGGCCTCTCCCCAAACTACTCCCACTCCCTCTCCCTCTGCACCCTCTACAGTTCCTCTTGCCCCACCCAACACCTCCCATTCCACACTGGGCCCTCTGCACAAAACGGTAAAGTTACAAGCAGAGGTGCACCATCGGTTTGGTAGTCAAGTGGACCACCTCCCCACCACCCACACCACCCCCACCTCTAACCCCAACACTCCCCCTCCTCCTCTGAGTAATGTGACACCAATTGTGTCTGACACTCTTTCCCCTTCACCCACAGGTGTGACCCCGGTTAACAGAGAAGCAGAACCGCAGCAGCAAAGGCCAAAATGGCGGGGGGTAATGATGAGAAGGGAAAATAAAGCTACCCAGCACTTAAACTCCCTTACTGACCCCCCTGCTGAGAACATCATAGCACCTGGCGGTTCTGCTGATCCCGAACCGGGGTCCACTGTAGACCCCCCTCCCACCTCTAGGTCACCTCCCCCTCCCCAAGCCCTATTCCGGCCCTCCTACCACAAAGCCAGACCCATGTGCAAACTGCAGGATTGGGCCATCACCCCAACTAGACCCATCCTGTTCCTGGGTGACTCCAACATGGCACGCATCCCCCCATATACTGATACACGCATACAGATAGACAGCTATCCAGGAGCCACTATTTACCATCTTAGTAAGCTCCTGGAAGCAACACAACCACAACCACAGGTGGAGCTGGTCGTACTATCCGTGGGCCTCAACAACAAAGACCACGATCCCAAGAAGACGAGTGTAAAACAACTCCGCACCCTTTACCAGAATGCCACCATCACCTTTCCCAATGCACCTGTTTATGTGGCCATCATTAGTCACTCACACCTTCTCACTACAGAACAGAAACATAACCTCAAATACATGAACAGCTACATAGCCACCCATTTCCCTCACCTTTACGAAATACCGCATGACTCTTTTTTCACACACACTGATAACATCCACTGGACTGCAGACACAGCACGACACACATTCCACTCCTGGTGCCGACAGTTAAATTTAACACAATAACCATCCCAAGCCAGGACCCCCAAACACAGCTCTCACAACATGCGCCCACCACTGCTGCAGTCTTGACACAACTTACACACAACATGATTGTTAACCTGTCCCCCACATTTACACCCACATTACACCAACTCTCCCTTCTGGAGAGAGGCCTCACATTCATCCCACGCCCCACACAACGCGGCCGGGAGGAACTCCAGAGGGACATCCACCAGTATCATCGTAGAATTAAACTCATCTCCCACTTCCACCCCAACAACTCCAATAGGTACACACCCTTCATTCACCCATCAGCCTGGGAGCCTCATCCCTCTCAGGTTGATGGGAGTATCCATAGACTTATCAGGCAAGATCATTTGGCTCTCCACCACAACCTTCAGCTTCCCTTTCCAGACCTACCGGATAATCTCACACCTCCAGAAAGAAAGGCCATATCACAATTACGTAAAAATAACACCATTATTATAAAACCTGCGGACAAAGGCTCAAAAATTGTCATAATGAGCACTCACCAATACCTCTTAGAGGCCAATAGACAACTCGGTAACACCACCTACTACAAACCACTCCAACAGTCAATACAGTCACAAACTCAAATCCAAATCCGACAGATAGTTCATTCCCTATATCAGGACCACTATATCACTCATAAACAACGCGATTTTCTCCTGGGCCCAGATTCACCTCGACCCAGGACCTTTTATCTTCTCCCGAAAATACACAAATCCCCAGATAGTTGGACAGTTCCCTTTGAGGTCCCTCCCGGCCGCCCCATTGTGTCAGACTGCAGCAGTGCCTCATACAACATTTCCATGTACATTGATAGCTTCTTACAACCACTTTCCACTCTTCATTCCAGTTACATTAAGGACACCTATCACTTTCTTGAGATGATCTGGCCCATGGCAGTCCCTTATAACACCCATCTATTCACCCTAGATGTGGACAACCTTTACACCAACATAAACACTAACAGTGGCCTTCAGGCAATCAGAAACACCTTCAATAAACATCCTGACCCTAACAGACCAGATCATCATCTCTTACAGCTCATAGAACTTTGTTTAACCACCAATGACTTTCAATTTGACAATAAAACTTATTTACAGGTCCATGGGACTGCCATGGGCCAAAGATTCGCACCTTCATATGCAAACATCTACATGGGTGAGTGGGAACAAGAAGCACTGGCCAAGTGTACACACAAACCACTTTTCTACTACCGGTTTCTTGATGACATCATAGGAGCATGGACACATCCCATAGACCTATTTCCGGAATTTCTTCACACACTTAACACTCATCACCCTTCTATTAAGTTGAAAGCAACCATCCACACCAGTGAGGTCAACTTCTTAGACACCACAGTTTTTTGCACCCCGGACACACCCACCCACCAGAAATTACTTACCAAAGTCTATTTCAAACCTACCGATTCTCACACTCTTCTTCACAAACACAGCTACCATCCAAAACACACCTTCAAAGGCATTGTCAAATCCCAAATCATTCGGTTTCACAGAATATCATCCCTCCACATAGACTTCACTTCTGCTGTTAACACCCTTTTTAAAGCACTTAAGACAAGACATTACTCAAAACGCTTCCTCAGATCCATCAAGAACACTACCTTGGCCAGTCTTCTTCCCACTCGCCCGAACCTCTCAGTTTCTCAACTTTCTTCTCTATCTAACCCTAACCCTAATCCTGACCCTAACCTTAACCCTGACTCCAACTTGTCTTCTAACCCTAACCCCAACCTGTCTTCTAACCTTAACCTTGACCCCAACCTGTCTTCTAACCCTAACCCTGTTCCTAATCTTAACCCTCCACCCCTTCTACCTATTGTGTCTACCTTTTCATACAACACCAGGCACCTTCACCACACTCTCAAACATAACTTCACCCACTTTCAAGCCATGCACCCACCTCTTCAACAGTACAGGCCCATCTCAGCCTTCAGGAAAAATGACAATCTCAAGGACATCCTTGTCAGATCCACCTTTTCCCGTAACCCACCAACACGCACTTCACCTTACGCTCATTACTTCACACCCCACCAATATATTACCAACATACACAGCAAACATTCAGCTCCTGCAGATCCACTCAGTTTAGCCACCACCAATGCGGTTTATATCATAACCTGTAAACAGTGCCACCTCCAGTACATCGGAGAAACGGGTAACTCTATCCTCTCCCGGTTAAAACAGCACTTGTACAACATCACTAACAATAAACTGAATACTTACCTGGTCAAACACTTTCAAATACATGATCTCACCTGTCTTGGCATCAGTGGTCTGCAGGCGAATCCGGGCTGGTCTACTAGACAAAGGAAAAGAACAGAGAACATTTGGATCAATAAATTGGCTACAAAGGCACCTCTTGGTCTTAATGAAAAATAAAGATTTTAACAACCAACTGTTCCTGACTAATAAAGTCTATTTGGATCTGGTGTTTTGCTCCTCTTTTTAGTCCCACTTCTTTTTAGGTTTCATCTTATTTCCTTTCTTCTCTTATTGTCTTTTATTGTCCTTTATTGCCTTTTATTGTCTTTAATTGTTGTTTTATTTCTCTTAACCTGGTTTTTATCCTTTCAGGACAGGTTTTAGATTATAAGGTTTGTCTCCACCTAGTGGTTTTTTACAGTAATGGTTCTAGCTCAACCTTTTGGATTTTGTATTGTGTGGTTTTGCTTGTTTATCCTTTTGGCACTTTATTCTTGTTTGCACTAGCACTTTATGATAGCACTTATGCTAGAATCTTACTGTTAAAACCCCTGGGTGGCCTTGAATGAATAAATACTTATATGGTTTATATATGTTTATATATGTATCTACTTACCTATTTATTTATTTATTTATTGATTCCTCTTAACATTCCTCCCTTCTATAGGCCTTCCTTTCTACCCTGTACTCTTTCATGTCTGGTCTTTTAGTTTTTTATGTACTTATAGGAGCCTTCACCTCTTACATTGTCTTGATTTCTGATAGGCCCGTGCAATTTAACCTCCTGAGACCTTGGATGTAAATTTGAATGCATTTTTCATTTCACTCAATTATTTTGGCTTAGTAGGGCTTCATAAACATACAAAAAAATATTTCACCTCTGTACATCAAGTAGTTTTTGAGAAAAATGATGTCCTCGTATGAGGACATTGGGTCTCTATTACCATAAAATATAATGAGATTGCCAATCCAGAAAGAATGTGAATATTCATGTGTGCACTCCAAGTGCCTAAGATTCAACTATTAAGAAAACAGTTTGTTTTTATTGAACAGAAATGTCCTGTTATTAATTTGGTTAAGTTTAGTGTTTATTTGTAAATGTTAGTTGTGCGTATGGGTCACACCCATGTGGAGAGAAGTCTATCCACAATCAATTGAAGCGAAACAGTTCTGCTCTATTTGTTTCTTATTTGTTTATTCATTTATTTTTGTAATTCCTTCAATGGATTTATTTATTCAGGCTACTCTATTATGTCTATGTCCACACTTTGACTTCCATTATTGCTTTACAGTAGTTTGATATGGCCAATGAACAACAGTTTTCAATGTAATATGTAGCCTAAAAATGAAATTACGCGTACATTTCAGTCCCGATGTCCTCGTATGAGGACATGAAAGTTAAACACGTCCTGGTCTGTTTGCAATGATCGAAATGGGGGAAACTTGATGCCATATCATACTACAACTGTTCACAAACATATACAAAAAAAAAAAAATTTCATAACGTTCACTGGCACGTTACCATGACGATAGTTCTCACGCGTATGCCGGTAAAGCGTGGAGGTGGATTTCGACGCCATATTGCTTTTTCCCAAAACATTGTATTGTGTGTCTGATAACACTAGAGGGTAAAATGAAGTGTCCACATATGAGGACAACAGGTTTTTATTCAGAAAAAGTAAGCACAAGGTAAAGCAGAGCCTAAATGTAATGTCCTCATATGAGGACGCAGGGTCTCAGGAGGTTAAATAATCTTTTATCCCCTAAACACTAACCCTAACTTTAAACCTAACCCTAGGGTTACACTTCGGAAAAAATCAGCTTTTTCATTTTCCCATTCATGATTCCAAACCCTAGGGTTGGGACCTTCTGTACCAACCACACTCTTATAATTCAACCCTAGCCCATTTTCTTTCATAACTCCCAAACCCTACCCTTAGTGGCGAAATGGAGGGCTGCAACAGTAAGTCATTTTCAAAGATCTATCCACTCAAACAGTAAAAAAAAAAAAAATGTTAGGGAAAAAATTTAAGTGTCACTAAAAGGGGGTACCAATCGACTCCAAATGGTCTGAAACGTACTCATATACACTTTCTGTGAAAAGGATTTTGGCCTCCTAGGGTTACACTTCGGAAAAAATCAGCTTTTTCATTTTCCCATTCATGATTCCAAACCCTAGGGTTGGGACCTTCTGTACCAACCACACTCTTATAATTCAACCCTAGCCCATTTTCTTTCATAACTCCCAAACCCTACCCTTAGTGGCGAAATGGAGGGCTGCAACAGTAAGTCATTTTCAAAGATCTATCCACTCAAACAGTAAAAAAAAAAAAATGTTAGGGAAAAATTTTAAGTGTCACTAAAAGGGGGTACCAATCGACTCCAAATGGTCTGAAACGTACTCATATACACTTTCTGTGAAAAGGATTTTGGCCTCCTAGGGTTACACTTCGGAAAAAATCAGCTTTTTCATTTTCCCATTCATGATTCCAAACCCTAGGGTTGGGACCTTCTGTACTAACCACACTCTTATAATTCAACCCTAGCCCATTTTCTTTCATAACTCCCAAACCCTACCCTTAGTGGCGAAATGGAGGGCTGCAACAGTAAGTCATTTTCAAAGATCTATCCACTCAAACAGTAAAAAAAAAAAAAATGTTAGGGAAAAAATTTAAGTGTCACTAAAAGGGGGTACCAATCGACTCCAAATGGTCTGAAACGTACTCATATACACTTTCTGTGAAAAGGATTTTGGCCTCCTAGGGTTACACTTCGGAAAAAATCAGCTTTTTCATTTTCCCATTCATGATTCCAAACCCTAGGGTTGGGACCTTCTGTACCAACCACACTCTCATAATTCAACCTTAGCCCATTTTCTTTCATAACTCCCAAACCCTACCCCTAGTGGCGAAATGGAGGGCTGCAACAGTAAGTCATTTTCAAAGATCTATCCACTCAAACAGTAAAAAAAAAAAAATGTTAGGGAAAAATTTTAAGTGTCACTAAAAGGGGGTACCAATCGACTCCAAATGGTCTGAAACGTACTCATATACACTTTCTGTGAAAAGGATTTTGGCCTCCTAGGGTTACACTTCGGAAAAAATCAGCTTTTTCATTTTCCCATTCATGATTCCAAACCCTAGGGTTGGGACCTTCTGTACCAACCACACTCTTATAATTCAACCCTAGCCCATTTTCTTTCATAACTCCCAAACCCTACCCTTAGTGGCGAAATGGAGGGCTGCAACAGTAAGTCATTTTCAAAGATCTATCCACTCAAACAGTAAAAAAAAAAAAAATGTTAGGGAAAAAATTTAAGTGTCACTAAAAGGGGGTACCAATCGACTCCAAATGGTCTGAAACGTACTCATATACACTTTCTGTGAAAAGGATTTTGGCCTCCTAGGGTTACACTTCGGAAAAAATCAGCTTTTTCATTTTCCCATTCATGATTCCAAACCCTAGGGTTGGGACCTTCTGTACCAACCACACTCTTATAATTCAACCTTAGCCCATTTTCTTTCATAACTCCCAAACCCTACCCCTAGTGGCGAAATGGAGGGCTGCAACAGTAAGTCATTTTCAAAGATCTATCCACTCAAACAGTAAAAAAAAAAAAATGTTAGGGAAAAATTTTAAGTGTCACTAAAAGGGGGTACCAATCGACTCCAAATGGTCTGAAACGTACTCATATACACTTTCTGTGAAAAGGATTTTGGCCTCCTAGGGTTACACTTCGGAAAAAATCAGCTTTTTCATTTTCCCATTCATGATTCCAAACCCTAGGGTTGGGACCTTCTGTACCAACCACACTCTTATAATTCAACCCTAGCCCATTTTCTTTCATAACTCCCAAACCCTACCCTTAGTGGCGAAATGGAGGGCTGCAACAGTAAGTCATTTTCAAAGATCTATCCACTCAAACAGTAAAAAAAAAAAAAATGTTAGGGAAAAAATTTAAGTGTCACTAAAAGGGGGTACCAATCGACTCCAAATGGTCTGAAACGTACTCATATACACTTTCTGTGAAAAGGATTTTGGCCTCCTAGGGTTACACTTCGGAAAAAATCAGCTTTTTCATTTTCCCATTCATGATTCCAAACCCTAGGGTTGGGACCTTCTGTACCAACCACACTCTTATAATTCAACCCTAGCCCATTTTCTTTCATAACTCCCAAACCCTACCCTTAGTGGCGAAATGGAGGGCTGCAACAGTAAGTCATTTTCAAAGATCTATCCACTCAAACAGTAAAAAAAAAAAAATGTTAGGGAAAAAATTTAAGTGTCACTAAAAGGGGGTACCAATCGACTCCAAATGGTCTGAAACGTACTCATATACACTTTCTGTGAAAAGGATTTTGGCCTCCTAGGGTTACACTTCGGAAAAAATCAGCTTTTTCATTTTCCCATTCATGATTCCAAACCCTAGGGTTGGGACCTTCTGTACCAACCACACTCTCATAATTCAACCTTAGCCCATTTTCTTTCATAACTCCCAAACCCTACCCCTAGTGGCGAAATGGAAGGCTGCAACAGTAAGTCATTTTCAAAGATCTATCCACTCAAACAGTAAAAAAAAAAAAATGTTAGGGAAAAATTTTAAGTGTCACTAAAAGGGGGTACCAATCGACTCCAAATGGTCTGAAACGTACTCATATACACTTTCTGTGAAAAGGATTTTGGCCTCCTAGGGTTACACTTCGGAAAAAATCAGCTTTTTCATTTTCCCATTCATGATTCCAAACCCTAGGGTTGGGACCTTCTGTACCAACCACACTCTTATAATTCAACCCTAGCCCATTTTCTTTCATAACTCCCAAACCCTACCCTTAGTGGCGAAATGGAGGGCTGCAACAGTAAGTCATTTTCAAAGATCTATCCACTCAAACAGTAAAAAAAAAAAAATGTTAGGGAAAAAATTTAAGTGTCACTAAAAGGGGGTACCAATCGACTCCAAATGGTCTGAAACGTACTCATATACACTTTCTGTGAAAAGGATTTTGGCCTCCTAGGGTTACACTTCGGAAAAAATCAGCTTTTTCATTTTCCCATTCATGATTCCAAACCCTAGGGTTGGGACCTTCTGTACCAACCACACTCTCATAATTCAACCTTAGCCCATTTTCTTTCATAACTCCCAAACCCTACCCCTAGTGGCGAAATGGAGGGCTGCAACAGTAAGTCATTTTCAAAGATCTATCCACTCAAACAGTAAAAAAAAAAAAATGTTAGGGAAAAATTTTAAGTGTCACTAAAAGGGGGTACCAATCGACTCCAAATGGTCTGAAACGTACTCATATACACTTTCTGTGAAAAGGATTTTGGCCTCCTAGGGTTACACTTCGGAAAAAATCAGCTTTTTCATTTTCCCATTCATGATTCCAAACCCTAGGGTTGGGACCTTCTGTACCAACCACACTCTTATAATTCAACCTTAGCCCATTTTCTTTCATAACTCCCAAACCCTACCCCTAGTGGCGAAATGGAGGGCTGCAACAGTAAGTCATTTTCAAAGATCTATCCACTCAAACAGTAAAAAAAAAAAAATGTTAGGGAAAAATTTTAAGTGTCACTAAAAGGGGGTACCAATCGACTCCAAATGGTCTGAAACGTACTCATATACACTTTCTGTGAAAAGGATTTTGGCCTCCTAGGGTTACACTTCGGAAAAAATCAGCTTTTTCATTTTCCCATTCATGATTCCAAACCCTAGGGTTGGGACCTTCTGTACCAACCACACTCTTATAATTCAACCCTAGCCCATTTTCTTTCATAACTCCCAAACCCTACCCTTAGTGGCGAAATGGAGGGCTGCAACAGTAAGTCATTTTCAAAGATCTATCCACTCAAACAGTAAAAAAAAAAAAATGTTAGGGAAAAAATTTAAGTGTCACTAAAAGGGGGTACCAATCGACTCCAAATGGTCTGAAACGTACTCATATACACTTTCTGTGAAAAGGATTTTGGCCTCCTAGGGTTACACTTCGGAAAAATCAGCTTTTTCATTTTCCCATTCATGATTCCAAACCCTAGGGTTGGGACCTTCTGTACCAACCACACTCTTATAATTCAACCTTAGCCCATTTTCTTTCATAACTCCCAAACCCTACCCCTTAGTGGCGAAATGGAGGGCTGCAACAGTAAGTCATTTTCAAAGATCTATCCACTCAAACAGTAAAAAAAAAAAAAATGTTAGGGAAAAATTTTAAGTGTCACTAAAAGGGGGTACCAATCGACTCCAAATGGTCTGAAACGTACTCATATACACTTTCTGTGAAAAGGATTTTGGCCTCCTAGGGTTACACTTCGGAAAAAATCAGCTTTTTCATTTTCCCATTCATGATTCCAAACCCTAGGGTTGGGACCTTCTGTACCAACCACACTCTTATAATTCAACCCTAGCCCATTTTCTTTCATAACTCCCAAACCCTACCCTTAGTGGCGAAATGGAGGGCTGCAACAGTAAGTCATTTTCAAAGATCTATCCACTCAAACAGTAAAAAAAAAAAAATGTTAGGGAAAAAATTTAAGTGTCACTAAAAGGGGGTACCAATCGACTCCAAATGGTCTGAAACGTACTCATATACACTTTCTGTGAAAAGGATTTTGGCCTCCTAGGGTTACACTTCGGAAAAAATCAGCTTTTTCATTTTCCCATTCATGATTCCAAACCCTAGGGTTGGGACCTTCTGTACCAACCACACTCTTATAATTCAACCCTAGCCCATTTTCTTTCATAACTCCCAAACCCTACCCTTAGTGGCGAAATGGAGGGCTGCAACAGTAAGTCATTTTCAAAGATCTATCCACTCAAACAGTAAAAAAAAAAAAATGTTAGGGAAAAAATTTAAGTGTCACTAAAAGGGGGTACCAATCGACTCCAAATGGTCTGAAACGTACTCATATACACTTTCTGTGAAAAGGATTTTGGCCTCCTAGGGTTACACTTCGGAAAAAATCAGCTTTTTCATTTTCCCATTCATGATTCCAAACCCTAGGGTTGGGACCTTCTGTACCAACCACACTCTCATAATTCAACCTTAGCCCATTTTCTTTCATAACTCCCAAACCCTACCCCTAGTGGCGAAATGGAGGGCTGCAACAGTAAGTCATTTTCAAAGATCTATCCACTCAAACAGTAAAAAAAAAAAAATGTTAGGGAAAAAATTTAAGTGTCACTAAAAGGGGGTACCAATCGACTCCAAATGGTCTGAAACGTACTCATATACACTTTCTGTGAAAAGGATTTTGGCCTCCTAGGGTTACACTTCGGAAAAAATCAGCTTTTTCATTTTCCCATTCATGATTCCAAACCCTAGGGTTGGGACCTTCTGTACCAACCACACTCTTATAATTCAACCCTAGCCCATTTTCTTTCATAACTCCCAAACCCTACCCTTAGTGGCGAAATGGAGGGCTGCAACAGTAAGTCATTTTCAAAGATCTATCCACTCAAACAGTAAAAAAAAAAAAATGTTAGGGAAAAAATTTAAGTGTCACTAAAAGGGGGTACCAATCGACTCCAAATGGTCTGAAACGTACTCATATACACTTTCTGTGAAAAGGATTTTGGCCTCCTAGGGTTACACTTCGGAAAAAATCAGCTTTTTCATTTTCCCATTCATGATTCCAAACCCTAGGGTTGGGACCTTCTGTACCAACCACACTCTCATAATTCAACCTTAGCCCATTTTCTTTCATAACTCCCAAACCCTACCCCTAGTGGCGAAATGGAGGGCTGCAACAGTAAGTCATTTTCAAAGATCTATCCACTCAAACAGTAAAAAAAAAAAAATGTTAGGGAAAAATTTTAAGTGTCACTAAAAGGGGGTACCAATCGACTCCAAATGGTCTGAAACGTACTCATATACACTTTCTGTGAAAAGGATTTTGGCCTCCTAGGGTTACACTTCGGAAAAAATCAGCTTTTTCATTTTCCCATTCATGATTCCAAACCCTAGGGTTGGGACCTTCTGTACCAACAACACTCTTATAATTCAACCTTAGCCCATTTTCTTTCATAACTCCCAAACCCTACCCCTAGTGGCGAAATGGAGGGCTGCAACAGTAAGTCATTTTCAAAGATCTATCCACTCAAACAGTAAAAAAAAAAAAATGTTAGGGAAAAATTTTAAGTGTCACTAAAAGGGGGTACCAATCGACTCCAAATGGTCTGAAACGTACTCATATACACTTTCTGTGAAAAGGATTTTGGCCTCCTAGGGTTACACTTCGGAAAAAATCAGCTTTTTCATTTTCCCATTCATGATTCCAAACCCTAGGGTTGGGACCTTCTGTACCAACCACACTCTTATAATTCAACCTTAGCCCATTTTCTTTCATAACTCCCAAACCCTACCCCTAGTGGCGAAATGGAGGGCTGCAACAGTAAGTCATTTTCAAAGATCTATCCACTCAAACAGTAAAAAAAAAAAAATGTTAGGGAAAAATTTTAAGTGTCACTAAAAGGGGGTACCAATCGACTCCAAATGGTCTGAAACGTACTCATATACACTTTCTGTGAAAAGGATTTTGGCCTCCTAGGGTTACACTTCGGAAAAAATCAGCTTTTTCATTTTCCCATTCATGATTCCAAACCCTAGGGTTGGGACCTTCTGTACCAACCACACTCTTATAATTCAACCCTAGCCCATTTTCTTTCATAACTCCCAAACCCTACCCTTAGTGGCGAAATGGAGGGCTGCAACAGTAAGTCATTTTCAAAGATCTATCCACTCAAACAGTAAAAAAAAAAAAATGTTAGGGAAAAAATTTAAGTGTCACTAAAAGGGGGTACCAATCGACTCCAAATGGTCTGAAACGTACTCATATACACTTTCTGTGAAAAGGATTTTGGCCTCCTAGGGTTACACTTCGGAAAAAATCAGCTTTTTCATTTTCCCATTCATGATTCCAAACCCTAGGGTTGGGACCTTCTGTACCAACCACACTCTTATAATTCAACCCTAGCCCATTTTCTTTCATAACTCCCAAACCCTACCCTTAGTGGCGAAATGGAGGGCTGCAACAGTAAGTCATTTTCAAAGATCTATCCACTCAAACAGTAAAAAAAAAAAAAAATGTTAGGGAAAAAAATTAAGTGTCACTAAAAGGGGGTACCAATCGACTCCAAATGGTCTGAAACGTACTCATATACACTTTCTGTGAAAAGGATTTTGGCCTCCTAGGGTTACACTTCGGAAAAAATCAGCTTTTTCATTTTCCCATTCATGATTCCAAACCCTAGGGTTGGGACCTTCTGTACCAACCACACTCTTATAATTCAACCTTAGCCCATTTTCTTTCATAACTCCCAAACCCTACCCCTAGTGGCGAAATGGAGGGCTGCAACAGTAAGTCATTTTCAAAGATCTATCCACTCAAACAGTAAAAAAAAAAAAATGTTAGGGAAAAATTTTAAGTGTCACTAAAAGGGGGTACCAATCGACTCCAAATGGTCTGAAACGTACTCATATACACTTTCTGTGAAAAGGATTTTGGCCTCCTAGGGTTACACTTCGGAAAAAATCAGCTTTTTCATTTTCCCATTCATGATTCCAAACCCTAGGGTTGGGACCTTCTGTACCAACCACACTCTTATAATTCAACCCTAGCCCATTTTCTTTCATAACTCCCAAACCCTACCCTTAGTGGCGAAATGGAGGGCTGCAACAGTAAGTCATTTTCAAAGATCTATCCACTCAAACAGTAAAAAAAAAAAAAATGTTAGGGAAAAAATTTAAGTGTCACTAAAAGGGGGTACCAATCGACTCCAAATGGTCTGAAACGTACTCATATACACTTTCTGTGAAAAGGATTTTGGCCTCCTAGGGTTACACTTCGGAAAAAATCAGCTTTTTCATTTTCCCATTCATGATTCCAAACCCTAGGGTTGGGACCTTCTGTACCAACCACACTCTCATAATTCAACCTTAGCCCATTTTCTTTCATAACTCCCAAACCCTACCCCTAGTGGCGAAATGGAGGGCTGCAACAGTAAGTCATTTTCAAAGATCTATCCACTCAAACAGTAAAAAAAAAAAAATGTTAGGGAAAAATTTTAAGTGTCACTAAAAGGGGGTACCAATCGACTCCAAATGGTCTGAAACGTACTCATATACACTTTCTGTGAAAAGGATTTTGGCCTCCTAGGGTTACACTTCGGAAAAAATCAGCTTTTTCATTTTCCCATTCATGATTCCAAACCCTAGGGTTGGGACCTTCTGTACCAACAACACTCTTATAATTCAACCTTAGCCCATTTTCTTTCATAACTCCCAAACCCTACCCCTAGTGGCGAAATGGAGGGCTGCAACAGTAAGTCATTTTCAAAGATCTATCCACTCAAACAGTAAAAAAAAAAAAATGTTAGGGAAAAATTTTAAGTGTCACTAAAAGGGGGTACCAATCGACTCCAAATGGTCTGAAACGTACTCATATACACTTTCTGTGAAAAGGATTTTGGCCTCCTAGGGTTACACTTCGGAAAAAATCAGCTTTTTCATTTTCCCATTCATGATTCCAAACCCTAGGGTTGGGACCTTCTGTACCAACCACACTCTTATAATTCAACCTTAGCCCATTTTCTTTCATAACTCCCAAACCCTACCCCTAGTGGCGAAATGGAGGGCTGCAACAGTAAGTCATTTTCAAAGATCTATCCACTCAAACAGTAAAAAAAAAAAAATGTTAGGGAAAAATTTTAAGTGTCACTAAAAGGGGGTACCAATCGACTCCAAATGGTCTGAAACGTACTCATATACACTTTCTGTGAAAAGGATTTTGGCCTCCTAGGGTTACACTTCGGAAAAAATCAGCTTTTTCATTTTCCCATTCATGATTCCAAACCCTAGGGTTGGGACCTTCTGTACCAACCACACTCTTATAATTCAACCCTAGCCCATTTTCTTTCATAACTCCCAAACCCTACCCTTAGTGGCGAAATGGAGGGCTGCAACAGTAAGTCATTTTCAAAGATCTATCCACTCAAACAGTAAAAAAAAAAAAATGTTAGGGAAAAAATTTAAGTGTCACTAAAAGGGGGTACCAATCGACTCCAAATGGTCTGAAACGTACTCATATACACTTTCTGTGAAAAGGATTTTGGCCTCCTAGGGTTACACTTCGGAAAAAATCAGCTTTTTCATTTTCCCATTCATGATTCCAAACCCTAGGGTTGGGACCTTCTGTACCAACCACACTCTCATAATTCAACCTTAGCCCATTTTCTTTCATAACTCCCAAACCCTACCCCTAGTGGCGAAATGGAGGGCTGCAACAGTAAGTCATTTTCAAAGATCTATCCACTCAAACAGTAAAAAAAAAAAAATGTTAGGGAAAAATTTTAAGTGTCACTAAAAGGGGGTACCAATCGACTCCAAATGGTCTGAAACGTACTCATATACACTTTCTGTGAAAAGGATTTTGGCCTCCTAGGGTTACACTTCGGAAAAAATCAGCTTTTTCATTTTCCCATTCATGATTCCAAACCCTAGGGTTGGGACCTTCTGTACCAACCACACTCTTATAATTCAACCTTAGCCCATTTTCTTTCATAACTCCCAAACCCTACCCCTAGTGGCGAAATGGAGGGCTGCAACAGTAAGTCATTTTCAAAGATCTATCCACTCAAACAGTAAAAAAAAAAAAATGTTAGGGAAAAATTTTAAGTGTCACTAAAAGGGGGTACCAATCGACTCCAAATGGTCTGAAACGTACTCATATACACTTTCTGTGAAAAGGATTTTGGCCTCCTAGGATTACACTTCGGAAAAAATCAGCTTTTTCATTTTCCCATTCATGATTCCAAACCCTAGGGTTGGGACCTTCTGTACCAACCACACTCTTATAATTCAACCCTAGCCCATTTTCTTTCATAACTCCCAAACCCTACCCTTAGTGGCGAAATGGAGGGCTGCAACAGTAAGTCATTTTCAAAGATCTATCCACTCAAACAGTAAAAAAAAAAAAAATGTTAGGGAAAAAATTTAAGTGTCACTAAAAGGGGGTACCAATCGACTCCAAATGGTCTGAAACGTACTCATATACACTTTCTGTGAAAAGGATTTTGGCCTCCTAGGGTTACACTTCGGAAAAAATCAGCTTTTTCATTTTCCCATTCATGATTCCAAACCCTAGGGTTGGGACCTTCTGTACCAACCACACTCTTATAATTCAACCCTAGCCCATTTTCTTTCATAACTCCCAAACCCTACCCTTAGTGGCGAAATGGAGGGCTGCAACAGTAAGTCATTTTCAAAGATCTATCCACTCAAACAGTAAAAAAAAAAAAAATGTTAGGGAAAAAAATTAAGTGTCACTAAAAGGGGGTACCAATCGACTCCAAATGGTCTGAAACGTACTCATATACACTTTCTGTGAAAAGGATTTTGGCCTCCTAGGGTTACACTTCGGAAAAAATCAGCTTTTTCATTTTCCCATTCATGATTCCAAACCCTAGGGTTGGGACCTTCTGTACCAACCACACTCTTATAATTCAACCTTAGCCCATTTTCTTTCATAACTCCCAAACCCTACCCCTAGTGGCGAAATGGAGGGCTGCAACAGTAAGTCATTTTCAAAGATCTATCCACTCAAACAGTAAAAAAAAAAAAATGTTAGGGAAAAATTTTAAGTGTCACTAAAAGGGGGTACCAATCGACTCCAAATGGTCTGAAACGTACTCATATACACTTTCTGTGAAAAGGATTTTGGCCTCCTAGGGTTACACTTCGGAAAAAATCAGCTTTTTCATTTTCCCATTCATGATTCCAAACCCTAGGGTTGGGACCTTCTGTACCAACCACACTCTTATAATTCAACCCTAGCCCATTTTCTTTCATAACTCCCAAACCCTACCCTTAGTGGCGAAATGGAGGGCTGCAACAGTAAGTCATTTTCAAAGATCTATCCACTCAAACAGTAAAAAAAAAAAAAATGTTAGGGAAAAAATTTAAGTGTCACTAAAAGGGGGTACCAATCGACTCCAAATGGTCTGAAACGTACTCATATACACTTTCTGTGAAAAGGATTTTGGCCTCCTAGGGTTACACTTCGGAAAAAATCAGCTTTTTCATTTTCCCATTCATGATTCCAAACCCTAGGGTTGGGACCTTCTGTACCAACCACACTCTTATAATTCAACCTTAGCCCATTTTCTTTCATAACTCCCAAACCCTACCCCTAGTGGCGAAATGGAGGGCTGCAACAGTAAGTCATTTTCAAAGATCTATCCACTCAAACAGTAAAAAAAAAAAAATGTTAGGGAAAAATTTTAAGTGTCACTAAAAGGGGGTACCAATCGACTCCAAATGGTCTGAAACGTACTCATATACACTTTCTGTGAAAAGGATTTTGGCCTCCTAGGGTTACACTTCGGAAAAAATCAGCTTTTTCATTTTCCCATTCATGATTCCAAACCCTAGGGTTGGGACCTTCTGTACCAACCACACTCTTATAATTCAACCCTAGCCCATTTTCTTTCATAACTCCCAAACCCTACCCTTAGTGGCGAAATGGAGGGCTGCAACAGTAAGTCATTTTCAAAGATCTATCCACTCAAACAGTAAAAAAAAAAAAATGTTAGGGAAAAAATTTAAGTGTCACTAAAAGGGGGTACCAATCGACTCCAAATGGTCTGAAACGTACTCATATACACTTTCTGTGAAAAGGATTTTGGCCTCCTAGGGTTACACTTCGGAAAAAATCAGCTTTTTCATTTTCCCATTCATGATTCCAAACCCTAGGGTTGGGACCTTCTGTACCAACCACACTCTCATAATTCAACCTTAGCCCATTTTCTTTCATAACTCCCAAACCCTACCCCTAGTGGCGAAATGGAGGGCTGCAACAGTAAGTCATTTTCAAAGATCTATCCACTCAAACAGTAAAAAAAAAAAAATGTTAGGGAAAAATTTTAAGTGTCACTAAAAGGGGGTACCAATCGACTCCAAATGGTCTGAAACGTACTCATATACACTTTCTGTGAAAAGGATTTTGGCCTCCTAGGGTTACACTTCGGAAAAAATCAGCTTTTTCATTTTCCCATTCATGATTCCAAACCCTAGGGTTGGGACCTTCTGTACCAACCACACTCTCATAATTCAACCTTAGCGCATTTTCTTTAATAACTCCCAAACCCTACCCCTAGTGGCGAAATGGAGGGCTGCAACAGTAAATCATTTTCAAAGATCTATCCACTCAAACAGTAAAAAAAAAAAATGTTAGGGAAAAAATTTAAGTGTCACTAAAAGGGGGTACCAATCGACTCCAAATGGTCTGAAACGTACTCAAATACACTTTCTGTGAAAAGGATTTTGGCCTCCTAGGGTTACACTTCGGAAAAAATCAGCTTTTTCATTTTCCCATTCATGATTCCAAACCCTAGGGTTGGGACCTTCTGTACCAACCACACTCTTATAATTCAACCCTAGCCCATTTTCTTTCATAACTCCCAAACCCTACCCCTAGTGGCGAAATGGAGGGCTGCAACAGTAAATCATTTTCAAAGATCTATCCACTCAAGGAGTAAAAAAAAAAAATGTTAGGGAAAAATTTTAAGTGTCACTAAAAGGGGGTACCAATCGACTCCAAATGATCTGAAACGTACTCAAATACACTTTCTGTGAAAAGGATTTTGGCCTCCTAGGGTTACACTTTCATTTTCCCATTCATGGTTCCAAACCCTAGTACCTTTGTGTTGTATGCGCTTGGTTTCAAGCTTCTAAGACCTTCCAATTTCAAGCTATGAAGGAAAAGTGAAGACACGTTTACTTTTCATATTTCATGACAGTTGGCTGAGACGGCCAAAACATGCGCTCGTGGAAACTTTTTTCAAAATCCACTTTGGGCTTGTAAGATGTTGTAAAGTGACTTTCTGTCACAATGCAGTAAATGCACCTCAACACCCAACTTCATGAACACCACATCAGAGTGAATGATGCGACTGAACCGCGTGCGCTGGAGCCACCAGTGAGCGGCCAGTAGCTCATTGAGGCCCTTTGTGTTGTATGCGCTTGGTTTCAAGCTTCTAAGACCTTCCAATTTCAAGCTATGAAGGAAAAGTGAAGACACGTTTACTTTTCATATTTCATGACAGTTGGCTGAGACGGCCAAAACATGCGCTCGTGGAAACTTTTTTCAAAATCCACTTTGGGCTTGTAAGATGTTGTAAAGTGACTTTCTGTCACAATGCAGTACATGCACCTCAACACCCAACTTCATGAACACCACATCAGAGTGAATGATGCGACTGAACCGCGTGCGCTGGAGCCACCAGTGAGCGGCCAGTAGCTCATTGAGGCCCTTTGTGTTGTATGCGCTTGGTTTCAAGCTTCTAAGACCTTCCAATTTCAAGCTATGAAGGACAAGTGAAGACACGTTTACTTTTCATATTTCATGACAGTTGGCTGAGACGGCCAAAACATGCGCTCGTGGAAACTTTTTTCAAAATCCACTTTGGGCTTGTAAGATGTTGTAAAGTGACTTTCTGTCACAATGCAGTACATGCACCTCAACACCCAACTTCATGAACACCACATCAGAGTGAATGATGCGACTGAACCGCGTGCGCTGGAGCCACCAGTGAGCGGCCAGTAGCTCATTGAGGCCCTTTGTGTTGTATGCGCTTGGTTTCAAGCTTCTAAGACCTTCCAATTTCAAGCTATGAAGGAAAAGTGAAGACACGTTTACTTTTCATATTTCATGACAGTTGGCTGAGACGGCCAAAACATGCGCTCGTGGAAACTTTTTTCAAAATCCACTTTGGGCTTGTAAGATGTTGTAAAGTGACTTTCTGTCACAATGCAGTACATGCACCTCAACACCCAACTTCATGAACACCACATCAGAGTGAATGATGCGACTGAACCGCGTGCGCTGGAGCCACCAGTGAGCGGCCAGTAGCTCATTGAGGCCCTTTGTGTTGTATGCGCTTGGTTTCAAGCTTCTAAGACCTTCCAATTTCAAGCTATGAAGGACAAGTGAAGACACGTTTACTTTTCATATTTCATGACAGTTGGCTGAGACGGCCAAAACATGCGCTCGTGGAAACTTTTTTCAAAATCCACTTTGGGCTTGTAAGATGTTGTAAAGTGACTTTCTGTCACAATGCAGTACATGCACCTCAACACCGAACTTCATGAACACCACATCAGAGTGAATGATGCGACTGAACCGCGTGCGCTGGAGCCACCAGTGAGCGGCCAGTAGCTCATTGAGGCCCTTTGTGTTGTATGCGCTTG